>NC_000072.6:138517039-138559539 GCF_000001635.26 Mus musculus
GTGGATAAAAATGTGTACTCTGCATGACTGGGTGTCAAAGATGTGAGGGTGAAAATATCTGTTTGTTCAGTGTACACGAAATTATGCAGAATGTAGAAACATATATTTACATATTATGAGCATGTATGGCAGATATTTTTAAAAACCATTGTAAGTATAGTTTCTTGTAAACTGAAGCACTCAGGAATTTTAGAAATTTTCTGTTTTTAACTTCATAAAAGTCAGCTTTAGAAATGGGCATGGTCCTGGGTATTTGGTGAACTATGAATGAGACATGGGGCCCTCAATCACAAGAGCTGGAGACTTGCAATTAAAAATATAAAAGCAAATATGATTAAAGAATCTGAAGAAAAATATTTAAATGGCAATAATTTAGCAATTACGTGGTATCCCTTGTTTTTACAATTGGTAAAAGAGTAAGAATTTATAACACAGTAGATTGGACAGACATTTAAGTGGTATGAAGGTGCCAGTTACTCTCTTGGAGGTAGTAAGATTGACAGTGAGTATGTAAAATAGATCAATGAAGAAGCAAATTATATTCATTTGTGACCTTGTCTTTACGGTGCTGATAAATAACTCATTATTCACGTTAGTTATTCATCCACTGCAAAAGCAATGGATTGCACAAATTAACCAGACTGGCAGCCTCAGCGGACTGTTTCCAATGCTTGTCTTGTGATAATAATAGTCATTTGAGAAATCTTTACTAGGTGCTGGGAACTGTGTTCAATGCTTTAAGCACTTTGTTATTCAATCCTCAGATAGTGTAAGGTATGTACAGATAAGTCTCTGGTACATATATTAGGAACAGAGACTTAAAGAGGATGTCCAAGGTCAGGCTGCTGTAACAGGTATATTGTGGAGCTGGTATTGATTGAAAGTCAGGTCTGTCCTGCTCAGAAGCACTTATCCTTTACCTGGACTGTGATGCCTGCCACATTCCTAGACCTTCACTGAGGTACCAGTCCCTACCATGACTCAAAAGCATTCACAGCATGATGGTAGTGGGCTTCACGTACTCTGTCACACTTTCTCGTTTGTCAACCTGTTCGGCAATCTTTCAAGCTGACTTGTTGTGTGCCAGCAGTGAGCAAATCAATTGGAAGAGAAGAAACCTTCTCTGCTGCTCTACATCTGCATTATTAGAACTCTACAATGTCCATGTGCATGGGGGCCACACAAATGCATACCCACATCCACATGTGTATACATGATGCAAATCATTTATGGCCAGGAACAAGAGAGACGAGAATCTAGGCAATTTTGTAGCAAAAGTACCATCTGAACTTAACCAAGATAAATGATTTCTCCATTTTCCAGCCCATAGGTCTTCATCATAGTGGTTCAGAGAACATTTATCTGGTCTTGCCATGTCAGCATAGGCAGAATAAAAGATCTTAAGGAGGAGTGGCTAGAAAAAGTGATGGGGAAAAACATAAAAGGAGTCAGTCAATGAAAGATCTCATGTGCCGGTCAATCAGAAGATCTCAACGCATCCTTACAGGGGTGTACAACATCGAAGCAAATTAAAGGTAAGATTTTTCTAAATAGACTATAGTTTTGAGAATTGGGAGAATAAAAAGTTGAAGCAGGAACCAAACTGAGAGGCTCAAAATGGAGAACACTGAAATACAAAGGCATAGAGCAGAAGATTTTTTGAGACATATGTAAATGTGCTGGCAGATGGAATGGAAAGCAATTCCTCCTCATAATTCTAGGCTTTCTCTCTTAGAGACCGACCCTGTGGCAGAGAGAGAGGCAGAAATTACAAAAGGAGGAATTATTAGAGGGAACGATTTATTTCACTTCTGGTCTGAGGAGACACATTCCATCATGGCTGGCGGAGAGCACATGGCAGCTGGACCAACCTAGTGGAGGCTTGAGGCATGGTCTACTTATATCTTGATAGACCAGGAATCAGAGAGCTCAAGCAAGAATCCAAAGTGGATATCACACTCAACATCTACAGGGTTGTGAAGCTTTAGCACACGGTCTTCACCGGACAATGCCACTGTCTTGGGAACAAGTTTTCAGACTATGGGAGACATTTCTTATGCAAATCACAATACATGGAGACACTATCTGTAATAGAATGGGCCTGCACTTATTTTTCTCATAGTAAAAGCCAAGTGAGCCTGAGTGACCCGGAAGAATACTTCTCCAGAAATGGGGCATTTGAGCTATGATGTGAACAGACAGAAAGAACAAGTAGTGGGTATAGAGAACAGGAAAATACAAATGAAAAAGGAAAGGCAGCATTTGACAAGTGTCTCTGGTGGGAAAGAATTCAGTTAGCTTGAAGAATTACAAAAACAAACAACCAAACCAATCAAAACAAAACTGTGGGGGTGATCACTATGAGTGAGGGTGAGAGAGGCTATGACTCTGATCTCACAGGACCTTGTCAACCAATATAAGAAATTCATGTATTATTCAGAACGTAGTGCAAGGCCATTGAAAAATAGTATAATCAAGTCTCAGTTAAGCACTGGTCCTGTTGTCATGCACTGAATGGTTTGGAAGGTATCAGTACAAATAGCAAAGCAGGGATACAAGGTATATGGATAAGATATTAAAGATCTGTGTTTAGCATGGATTTGCATCAATTTTAAAGACAGAAATTAATGCAAAGACATTTAAAGCCAGAAATGGGCTCAGAAGCTACAGGATATCACTCATTAATGGGAACATGGGGAAGATAGAGGAACTGATGTTGACCCTTGGATTTGGGGCATTTATTGAGGTAAGGACCATTGAGTGGGGCATGGTATAAATTGCAGTGGAACTCATGGGTAGGTTGTGATGGTTAGGTGCAAAGAGGAAGCTGGTTAATGATATAAATCTGTATCCTTCCTGTATGGCAGAGAGCAGATACTCCCCTCTAAGGATGAGTTGAGAATAGCAGGTTTCAACTGTGTAACTCACAAATAAACAATAGAGAGAGAAGGAGGAGAAGCAGAAGGAGGAGGAGACAGAGGAAGAAGAGGAGGAGGACATAATTATGCATGTATTAGTAGGCCAATATCAGAAGGCTATAGAGTTTTGGATGCTTTCCAGAATTGGTCCATTTGATTAAGTTCCCGCAAGTGATTGATTGACCAGAGGGACTAAATTGAGGTCCTTAGGAAAAGTGGAAGATGTCCTGTTTGTGGGCAAAAAGGCAGAATGACAATAACATTGTGAGTGGAAGTGTCTTGAGCCAGGGAAAAAGAAAGTTAATTCAGGAAAGAGGAAAATACTGTGGAAAAGGACAGAGGGGGCTCTGGGTGGTCCATGAAAGACAGGTTTCTTTCAACATCACCATCATGTTAAATGGTCTGGGGACACTACATTGTTGAGAAGGAAAGGGCAAAGTATACACAAGGACTCAGATTTCCATTCCTATTGTGGGTGATGGCAACCAAATTTTCCAAAGACAAGTCAATGGGGCATAAGACAACAAGGATTTCCCTCGCTGCCCAAGTTCTCTGTTGCACACATGACTTTTAGATGCTTTTCAGAATCTTCATGGAGCTTTTCCCACACCTGAACTAGTGCTCAGGATTCAGGTCTAGAATAGAGAGGGAAGATTTTGGCAAAAGCTTTAGGGAATAGGTAAATGTAGCTATTCCATAGGCCCAAACAGAAAGATGCACCATCAACCCTTAAAGTATTTTACTGGCTTGAATCCATGTTGTTCTCCTTGATCTTTAGCTAAAAATTTCCTTATTGCAAAGTGACAGAAGAGGCTGGTGGATTCTCTAGAGGAGAGCAGGTTCTGTCACTTGCCTAAAAAATTTTGCAACTGTCTGTATGCAAACTTAAAGCCTTACCCTGTGTGTTTCAGTGAAATCAGAGGTGGTACCTTTTAGCCCCGGAACAGCTAACTTCTGTCAACTGAACAGGATTTATCTTAACTGCTGACCAATTTGAATGTTTTCACAAATGCCAGGGCAAAACATCAGACCAACACACTGTACAGCTGACCAGCAGACACTGTAATTAACAGGTCTGGCTTAAAGCTGCCATCAATATAATTAACAAAGCTCTATCAACATTTGTGATGTAGTTTATCTGTTTCATTTAGGATATGGACCTCTGACATCCTGAATGTCTCCTAAACAAATGTAAGTGCCATGACCCCCCGAGGGAGGGTGGGAGAAAGCTGCATTTCTAAGCCTCCTTGGCAGTAAGCTTGATTTTCATACTTTCATAATATGAAAGTAACATTGTAGAGCACCACACATAATGAATAATGTAAAGTAGACACTTAATAAATATCCTCTAACTTCCTCCTCTTTCCCTACTCCATGGAACATATAAACACATACTGAATTTGCTAATGTCTCAGCCCATTTCTTTATATTAGGCTGCTTCAGAAATGTCTATGGTTAACATATTATATCACTAAATAGTATCTATATTATATCACTATATATCTATATTACATCACTAAATAGTATCTATATTAAAGTGATGAATGATAACATGCATATGTATACACACATGCATAAACACATAAGCACAGGCTAACCAGAGCTCATCTTTCTTCATTACAAACCCTGAGCTCTAAAATGGTGAACTGTAGTGTAAAAATAAGACAAAATTCCATTGCTTTTACTTTTTGCTTCTATTTTGATTTCTATTTGTTGACTTCCTTTACTAAACAAAATTGAAAAAAAAAAACAGAAGGACCTGTGGAGAGATTCCCACTTGTCTTCTCATGATTTTTTTTTTGTACCATGACTTAGATTTCTGAACATTTAATGTAATTATATTCCTTTTATTAGTAGCATATGGTTAAAAAATCTTTAATCAGACCATAATTAATCTCTTCATTCTAAAAGAAACTAACTTTAGAGTTTACCTGCATCTCTAGTTGCATATGTAACAGAGGAGGGCCTGGTAGGCCACCGATGGGAGAAGAGGCCCTTGGTCTTGAGAAGATTATGTGCCCCAGTACAGGGGAATGCTAGGGCCAGGAAGCGGGAGTGGGTGGGTTGGGGAGCAGGGTGGGGGAGGGTATAGGGGACTTTCGGGATAGGTTTTGAAATGTAAATGAAGAAAATAGCTAATATAAACATCAAAATATTAAAATAAAGAGTTTACCTGCAAACAACCCCCTTGTCTGTAATGCTATGTTCTGTTTAAGACCATGTTTTCATTCAATTTTCAAAATTCAATTTTTTGAATTTGTGCATTTACTAATTCACTGAGTTTTTTTCTTCTCACTCATCTTTCTAAATCTCTGATTTTCAAAATTGACACAGTCTAAAATACTAAACAGTGATTTCGTTTGTGGTGTTGCCAGAATGATAGAAACTAGAGTTACCTGGGAGATAGGCCATGTCCATTTCTCTTATCTTGATTGAATTAATTGAGGTGGTAAGACCAACTTACCATGGGTGGCATCATTCTCTAGTCAGAGGATCGTTGAGTAAGACATTCTTGCTTCTTGACTAAGTATTCAATGTGACTAACACTTTCAAACTCCTGATACTGCTATTTCTACACTGTGATGAATTGTAACACGAGATTGTGAGCTAACTAAACCCATTCTTCCTTAAGTTGTTTTTGTGGGGACATTTGATCATAACAAGGAGAAAAGAAACTAAGGCAATGATGGATACAAGAAACATGGCGAATATAGAAAGGCAATTTCTTAAGGATTAAAACAAGAGTGAAACAACTTGGCTCAAAAGAGCTCCTTAGTGAACAATGTGTCATTTTAATGATGCCTTCATTATGTATCTCAAAAATCTCAAAATAGGGTAATAGGCACAAACTATTTTAGTTGCATTTCATTTGAGTATATTCTGGGAGCCCAATAGATGCCAAGAATCATGGGTAATATTGAATTTTCTATATGCTATATAGAAACTTATTTTTTTTTACCCATATAGATATATGATTAAGGTTAACTCATAGACTGCATAAATTTAATATTGTAGTGTAGGTTAGTGGGTGAACTTCTTTGTACCTTTATTAGCCAGGAAAATTCTAAATGTGTGTTTTGAGAACTACATTTTACCATCTGTGCTTATGATTTTTTCCATATGCACACATTAAAAATGACTTTAAAAATCTTGTTCTAGAAGTTCTTCCATCTGTGGCTTCACTTTGTTTGTGTTTTTCAACCTTCAGACTGAAGGTCTGACGTACAAATGGAATAAATCTAGCATAGACACTTCTTCTGGAGCCATTCTGCTTAAGACACAGACACATCTCTTTGCCACAGCATCTACCTTGTATATACTATCCCCACTTTAGTCTTTCTTCTTTATCAAGGCATTGCAGTGTCTGTATCTACATGGCTGTCTTTTTACTTACCAACAATTCAGATACTCAAAAAGGAAATAACAGACTGTTTTCTTTAATAGAAAAGATGAAAGCCCTCAACTTGATAAGAAATAAACATTAGTGTATGTTGAGGCAAAGATTTATAACAATGATGAAATAAATAGCAATTATTTGATAGAAATTAATACTATACTTTCATTGATGCCCTTACATCTTAACATAGTCTACAAAGACTTTATTTCTCAGGACATAAATTGTTGATAATTATACCTTTGACCATGATCTTGTCTTTACTTCTTCCCTCCCTCCCTTTCTCTATGTCTCTCTTTTGTTCCTCTCCATCCCCCTATTTTTCTCTCTTTCATCCCTCTCCTTTCTCTGCCCTTTTATCCCTCTTTCTTTTGTTTGTCTTTCCAGATGTATCTGGTGTGTGCCAACTTTGTTTAAGGCTCTTAGAAACTATATGATTTAACTTAGTAGAAAAGCATGCATTCCCTCATAATATTTATATGGTATTTGGGAGCATAGCATAAATGAAGATATGGGATAGTTTCAGGTTTTGATAAGAACCACGAAGAAAACTTATCATGGTGGACCATGTCTAAAATCATTTAGGCAGATTGTCATAAAATTTAGGCCTGCCTGGGGTACTAAATGAGTTTAAGCCAACCTGAGCTACAATGTAAGACCTAATAAAAAAAAAAAGGCAAACAAAAAAGTTTTGGAGATGAAACCTCCAGTTATGGCAGAGAGGGTCACATTTTTTAAGCTAAGGGGACAGACAGTCACTGTACTACAGAACTTGAGGGATGGGGGACATGAACAGATCTTGACCATTGTTCATCTGACAAGCAGAAACTCACAGCGATGGAGCTAGTGAGTTTGGATAGTGGCATTTTCAAGATACTTTCAGATACTTAGCTTACCAATATCAACACCATCATATTAGTGATATAAAATAAGTTTTCAGCAGGATAAGTAAGAGTCACCTTGGTTCGAGGCAGGACTATTATGTCTGTGTTTTTACATTCTGCTACTGCCCCCTTCTTTATGCAGCTTTTAGTGAACACTTACTATGCCGCACAATCAGCTTTATTGTGAGGAGAGAAAATCTGAGTAAGACAATGTTCCTGGTACCAAGGAGTTCGGAATCTGTAGAATCATATTCAGTGCCACATTTCTGATTTTTAGGTCTTTTGAAAGAGGGAAGGGAACATAAGATTTCTTTGTGTGGAGTGACTTTGACCAATGTAGTCACCGAGGTATAAATAAATAAAAGAAGCTGCATGGATTCCTCTTACCCTGGATTAAGTGTTCCCTTCATTTGGTCAGGTCTCTGCTCAGAAGTTCTTCTCTCCACGAGGGCTTCCTTCTCTGGTTTCCTTTGCCATCTCCCTGATTCCTGCTCATGGTCTTTGCCCTCTGTCTCTTTCCCACACTCAACATTTATGATATTACTAAATGAAGCATGATTTTTATATATATATATATATATATATATGTGTGTGTGTATATATATATATATACATATATATATTTATTTATTTATTCATCCTCTAAAAAATTCCAAAAGGTTAGCAAACTTAATTTAAATGATGCATTTAGGCATTTCAAGTGCTCAGAAAGTAGATGTCCTCTGTCAGATGTTCAGTGTATACTTAGCACATAAATAAATATTAGCATAATGTAGAAATGAAATGTTCATTATTTTAGATCATTTAGTTTAAAAAAGCAGCCAAAGTAGTTGTAATTAAAATACTTTTGAGATATCTCTGTTCACACACCTGTGGCAATTTCTTAAAAACCACAAACAACAAATAAAGAACAGTTACTTAGCTACAGTTTAAAAGCTACACAGATAAGCATATTGTACTTTTTACGTTCTAGAAGGTAGGCAAATAGCTTTCCTAAAAAAACAAAACAAAACAAAACCTGATGAATATTTAGGACACATTCATACAATACAGTTTGTGAATTATCAATTAATAATCTTTCCTTTCTTCTTACTTTGAGAAAAGAATGTAGTAGCTATCTTATATAAAGTGCTGTGGGTTGGATCCGAAAAACTATCACCTTCTTCTAAAGTAAGGACATTAAATCTTATAAAAATAAAAGTTTTCTGGTGTTCAGAAAACTCAAAGGGAAGTTATACCAAAGTCTAGACTGTTGTTCAGCAGGCTTTATTTTCAGAGGTACTAGTCTGGAAGCTTGAAGTCTTTTACAGGCTAGAGAAGCCTGTAATAGAACTGACTGTTACCTCCATGCAGAAGTTGCAGACATGACAATTAGAGTATAAAAGGGGTGAAATTTCCACCCTCAGGGCAGACATATTCACATAGAATGATTACGCACAAATCAGAAACGATGAGGCCAGTTGATGCCAAGTTACATTCAGTGATCACAGATAATGAAATGGAACCCTGAGAACCAGAACTGGGAGGTGGTCTCTTACAACAAACCAACATACTCCAAAGAAAGTGCATTATTACTTGATAATGATATCAAAGCATACTTAGCATGTCCATGAACAGAAACAAAAAAGCCAACATGTTTTCATTTACTGAGATTTTACCAATGGAGCTTCAGGGGAAACGTGTTATTAGAGACTTACTACATATATTTTCCCCATATTTTGATTGTCAAAATGCAATTGATAACAGTATATTTGGTAGATAAGTATTCATCACATTTATATGGTAAACCAATTTTGTGGAAATTACAGCAGGTGAAAGTGGGGCCATCCCATTGGACCCTAAGAGTATCAATTTTAAGTGTACCATTTAATGCTTGTATGATTTGGGGAAAATTACTTTCTATAAGTCTCAGCCCTTTTTCTCTAGTAATTACAGTTTGTAAAACTCTCTCTTTTAAAGTATAAGACTGGCTTATGTTCCTTAATATACTCCCTGCTATCTATTAAAAAATCAATACCCATTATCTGTTATCTTTAATTTTAATATTTTTAGCCACAGTTGGCCTAAAAATAAAGTTTCAAAAATGCTATAATCTTAGAAGGTGAAGTATTTCAAATTATCCTATCCGTTATTATAAGACTTTTAATGAGAAAGCAATCTTCTGAAAGGGTGTTACTGTTATTGGCACTGTTATTACTGTTAGTGAGAGGCCATGGGATATAGCAACAGGGTTCTTTGTTTTGTACAGCTTTGTTGGGAATAAGACTCTAAGATGTTGAAGATCAGATGTGGCTGTTCATGCATTCAAGGCCTTCTGCTTATGTTTAGAACCAAATAACCAAAGAAAAGAAATCAAACAGAAAGATTTTAAGAAGTTAGTTTTTGTCCTGAGAAGGTTGTGTGCAGGTGGCCAATGCTGCTGAGTGTTCATGTTACAACAGTGTGTTATATCCAGAAGGTATCATTTGATAATAACCCTCTCCATCCTGCATCTCCTAGAAGCATTCTGCTTCCTGTTTAGTGGCATCTCCGGGCCTCAAAGTGACGTCTAGTTTAGGGCTGAGCATCTGAGTGCTCTTCTAAGTTTCGATCACTCTAACAATGATTCCTGGACCACAGCCTGTCTTGGCATTCTCACAACAAATAGATGCAACCAACCCAAGCCCCACAAAGGGGCAGCTAGACAGCAATGTGATTGGAATGTAGGGTACAGAAGATGGAATTTTACTCTGCATTTTTCTTATACGCCAGTATATTAAATAACGGTGATATGACGTTTTGCCTATGTTGCTTGTTTTTTAGACTAAATTATTCCCTTTCTTTCTGCAATGGATTTATTTTCAAAAACAGGAAAACTATACTTAGAAGTAGAATGTTGCTTACAGTTAAATTTGGGGATCTTCTGTGATTGATTAGAACCCCTACACACACACAAACACACACACACTCACACACACACACACACACTCACACACACACACACTCACACACACAAACACACACTCACACACACACACACACACACACACACACACACACACACACACACACACACACACTCACACACACACCTCCCAAGATATCAGATCCCAAAATCTGTTCTGGACTGGTCACAAAATGAAGTTTCTTCCTGATAAGATTTATATTTGACCATTGATTTATCAATGGATTTCTCCTATCAGGATGGTTACTGTCACATATCAGTTATAACCATGTATTGTACCTTCTTAAATTAATGTTAGGATCTTTGACAGAAATAAATGCAGTTAACTTGCATATCTACCTTACCATCAATGCTTGTCCCAGAGTTTATGAAAATCCACTTCAACAACATTGACATAAAATTAAACTTTGGGGCTTTGGGAAACTTATTGAAATATGATTTCGTTAGGCTCTTGAAAATGATGAATATCAAAATAGTCCTCTATTAAAACTTTGTCCATAATGGAAGTTTTAATTATGACATTAACTCTTTACATAATTTTTTATATATTTATATTTGACTATTTGACTATAGGAAAGACTGATATAAAGATAAGTACATACACACATAAACACACATACATACATACTTATACATGCATATATATATATATATATATATATATATATATATACTCCCACACAAATACACACATACATAAAAATACCTATGTATATGCTCATAATCAGATACAAATAGGCACACACAAAAATACATATACACAAAACCATATACATACATACAGATATTCACACATGCACAAGTACCATGTACACACAAATGCATGCACAAATGTTTGCACACATACACTTGGACATCACATGTATTGAGTTATACAAATCACTAAAACTCACAGGAGTACCTCAGCTTCAGACTTAACAGCATAAAAGTGTTCACCAGTTACCCCTTGCAGCTTTTGAGATGGGTTTGAAGGAGTGGCTACTTGCTTATTGCTAAGTGCAATCTTCCCATAGACCCACCCATTTTTTTTTTTTACTCTTACCTCATCAATAACTTCTAGATTCTTCTTCCTTAAGTTGGGAAAGTATATCCCAATGTGTAGTAAGCAATACAATAATATAATTAGTATCTATCAAACCTCTATCTGAACTCACATTTTTTCTATACTTCCTACATCCTGCTGTGTATTTTGCTGATCTCATCATCAATACTCAGAAAAAGACACCAGTACATGTAATAGCAGCTGTCATCATGGACATCAGAAGACTCATGGAAAAGCACCAGATTTGGGGAATGCTTCTATTTTTAGGTTAGGCGTTACAGAGCATAGATACTGGATATTGTCTCATTTGTAACCTTTCTCTCTGAATGATATGCAGACATCAGAAAACTATCTTTGAAACAAAACATATGAAAGAATCAACATATATATTTTTTTACATTAATGGAAATTAGCTTGAGGCAAATACTTGTTGGAGATACACAGACCCATTGCTGGGAGAAAATGTCCTGAAACAGACCCACTGTGAAGGCCATGATGACTGAGAAATAATATGCATGCTGAACTCTCTAACCCCACACCAAGAGGAATCTCATCAGACAGACAAATGGTGTACATGGTGGACTCACCAACCCTAAACCAAAAAGAGTATCACAGCTGTCATCCAACAAAATCAAGTAAAGTGATATGTGTTTATAAAGAGATATGTGATATGTATTCCTCTGTGTATAAAGCAGCACTAAGCCTGAGTTTCCTAGTTTGTGAAATAAAGCTGCCATTCCTCAAAGGAGTCTCCAGTACCGCATGAGGGAATGCATTGTCTATAAACAGTTGAGTTAGCAAAGGGAGAGCTGAGTATCAACCTAAAGTGGGAGTCTGGGTGCTATGTCCTCAGAGCAACAACAGAACTCCAGTCTTCTAGTCTGAAAAATATGGGATTTAATCATGACTCCATAAGCTTGAAGATCTACCACACCCACTTCAGTGAAGTCAGCATGGCAAGCCCAAAATCTTGGACGCAGTCCTGAGGTAAAAAGTTTCACAGAAACTCAGTTTCCCGGAGCCTTGGCATCCCATAGCACGAATGCTCCAAACTTGTCCTTGCTTTAGTCTGGGAATCAATCTGTGTGCTTTCTTTCAGTATATTTTTTTTTATTATAGGTGCCTCCAAGAAATGATTTGTCAAATACCTAAGCTAGATTGAACTTTGCTTCCTGGCCTTCACCAATGTCCTAAGCAGTCCTTGAGCTGACCCTGGGATTGGAATTTAGTAAGAATGTTACCTATTCAGGTGAATTGCCTACAGGATTGAAAGAGAGATAGTGAAAGAAATTAGGCTTTACTATCTACTACATAGAGTTAGAAGTTTCAGGGCAAGCTTAGCAAAGTAAGTTTAGAATTCTTATTATAGTTATGTATGGCAGACTACATTACTTAATAGAAGAAAGTCCACCAAAAAATCACTTAGAATAATAGCCAAGTCACTCAAATGCAGGAATTTACAATGGCCTAGGAAGAAGGAGCATTGTGGTTTAAGGAGGGACTACAGTATTATATTATTCATGAGCAAGAGTAGAACACCCTGGTGCAAGCTTTCACAAGCCTCAGAGGAATAGCATAAATTGTGACTAGGGTGTGAAATCCTCACCTGGCTCCCTAATGGCTGACTTTAGAAAGGGCCGCCTTTTATCTCAGTTGTAACCACTGCCTAGTTCCTGCTAGTTTTTATGTATGCATTTCTCTGCTTTTGTGTCAGATAACTTCAATATACCTTGGCTGATGTGTCACCTAACTTCTTTGTTTTCTTCTGTAATATAATTCTGATGCTCACTTTGAGGAATTACATTCAGATACAGAACTCTCTCTGTGTCAGTGTCTGTCACTTTTTGCCAACTCCTTGTCCAACTGATTATTGAAACCCTGGTTCCCTGCAAAGTGAAAGACTGACTGAGTCTAGTCCTTGGCAAAGATCTTTTAGTGATTTCTCTCTTAGAACCCTACTGTCTTCATCACAGAGAAAACATTCCTATTAGAGATCACAAGGACAAAAAAGCATTATGCTAATTGTCATGGTTTGACACTATTATTACATAAAGATAATCAGTATCTGATATGAACTTAATTGCCAAGTTATTTTCTTATTTTTTATTCAAAATTTAAAGGCAAATAATCCATACATGCATAGTTCAATGGAAGAAAGGGGAGGGAAAGAAGGATGGAGAGAGAGAGAGCAAGTGAGAGAGAGAGAGAGAGAGAGAGGTTTCCTAATGCTATGATGTGCAAAAGCATGCATCCAACATAATTCATCATTTTCTGGAATCACAAGCAAAGTAAGAAATTCTATCTGTGTATCTATGTATGTATCTATCAATAATGTATATAATTTTCTATCATCTATCTATCTATCATCTATATGTATATCCATCTGTCTATTCATCCATCTGATAGCTATCTACCATCTACCTATCATCTGTCTATATATTTATCTATCAATCATCTATTTATGGTCTATCATCTATCACCTACCTATCATCTATCTATCTTTCTTTCTATCTATCTATCTATCTATCTATCTATCTATCTATCTATCTATCTATCATCTATCTATCTATCTATCATCTATCTATATCTATCTATCTATCTATCTATCTATCTATCTATCTATCTATCTATCTATCTGTCTATCATCTATTCATCTATGTAGGTATCTATCAATAATCTATCTATCTATCTATCTAATCTATTCTATTCTATATAAAACATGATCTCTTTGCAGTTGACTACTTTAGCAAGATCAAGATACATGAAAATATTGACTGAAATCTAGTCAAATTTAATATATGTTATCAAGAAGATTCACAATTAAGAAGATGGTAGCATTAATGTCAACACTAAGGAACTTAAGGGTGACCACCTAAATTCAGTTGTTTGTTTATAAAGTACCAGTAATGGATCATGACTTATGAATAATGAATAGTAAAATAGGAATGTACACACACACATGCACACACACACACACACACACACACACACACACACAGAGAGAGAGAGAGAGAGAGAGAGAGAGAGAGAGAGGAGAGAGAGGATGGAGACAGTGGATAATGATTTGAAATTTACTCTTCAAATTCTCCCTGTTGTATCTTTTCAATATACAGAATTAGCATTTAAGTGCGTATATTAATTTTCAGGACTCAGTGATAAGTGAGTTTACAAGAAATTATGAGGGTACAGCAAGAACCCACATAATTGGAGAAAAGAAAAGCCTCTGCCAACTACATGTTTGTAAGCACCATCTTTTTACACAAATATTGCTCAATTAAAATAAAATAAATAGAAATGAATTATGAATGTCAAAGTTATTTAAAAACACACATGACTTAATTGTGCCATTGAACTGGACCTTACTTATTCCAGGACAAAGTCTGGTACCTGAAGAAGACATAAACTTATCTTTGGAGAAAATTTAAAGAAAGTGAAGTTTCACATGTACATATATAAACAGTAAATCCATAATTTAATTTAATTGAGTACAAATGTGGGTTTTTTAAATTTTTGCTTTACATGTATAAGCAACTTGGCATGTCATAATTCATATTATAAAACTTCTTTCACACTTGAAGAAAACACTTTTTCTGAGTCTCGTTCTTAGCTGTTAATGATGAAAAAAAAGTTTCTACCCTGATTTACTGGGAGATGCCACCTGTTTAAAAATGACTGTAATTCCCGAGATGGAGTTATAAATGGGGAGGGGCGTTCAGGGCAGAAGAGAGCTGGTTAGAAATGATGGCTCAGGTTTGCTGATGCTGAAGCTGGGAGGTGAGCTGGAATTGACTGGGCAAATACGTTAGTATTTGGATAGACAGAACAGAGCTTTCCAGGCAGAGAGCAGCTCATCAAGGGCGAACTTTACATTGTGACTCACTCTTAACATCTCCCCGCTTCCCCAACCCAGTGAATAACCATCCCCATCCTTATGCCTCATCCGTACAGATTTCTTCTTTTTGAACACACTGCACATTTATATCCCCAATGCCTGATTTAGGGTATGCATTTAAAATACTGTTGAGAAAGTAGCTTGATACAGTAGAAAGAATAGTGAATTGAGTTAGGATGAAATATGAGTTTGAATTCTATATCTATCCCTGGATGGATTATATGCTCAGGCACATAACATAGGCTTCAAATTTTCTTTCTTCATTCACAGCAACTGTATGAGCTGCTTTCTTCATTTCAGCAACAGAATGCCCAGTAGGAACAACACAATGGAAGGAGGTTTTATCCTACCTCATGCTTTCAGGGGCTGTGTCAATCATTTGGAATAGAGTGACCCATCTGATGGCATCCAGGAAGTAACTGAACAGTACACACCTAAATTAAACTTTCAGAAGTGTTCAGAAATGTGTGTGTGTGTGTGTGTGTGTGTGTGTGTGTGTGTGTGTGTGTGTGGATACTGCACCCCTTAGTTTATCAAGGGAGCCAACAAGTACTTATTTCTAAACATTTCGTATGAAAAAAAAAATGGAGCTATGGCTCCATTTCACTATTCCCAGGATAATAATAACAGTAGCAACTCTAGCAGTGCACACCAGCAGGAACAATAGTCATGGTGGGAATTCAAGTTTCCACTCACATTTTTCTGAGGCTGTAGTGAGTCTATATAACCTTTAGTCTCCCAATTGTTCAATGAGATCAGAGGACTGGGAGAATGGCATGAAGAGGGTGACATGATTTTAACTGATTCAGTTTTACCAGAAATCTGAGGAAATCATATTCCACTTCAGAGCCCTCATTCTGCCCAACAATGACAACCACTAATACATATCAACCCCAGCATTAACAAGCTGGAACAGGAAGAGGAGTCACAGGACATGCAGATGGTCTAAGTAGAGACCATGAGACTCACGCATAAACACTGGGCAGCTGATCCATGATGGATTTAAGAAACAGACAGCTCAAATGCCTGGCTAGGTGGATGCCAATGAGGATTTAAATAGATGAGGGAAAAATTGTCAGCTTATGAGTTTGAGAACTTTAGACACATTATATGTTTGGGAACCCAAGATAGTTTCTCCTTGGAATCAAGAGTAGAGTCTGAAGCCAGGTGTGGTGGCACACACCTTTAATCCCAGCACTCGGGAGGCAGAAGCAGTCAGATTTCTGAGTCCGAGGCCAGCCTGGCCTACAAAGTGAGTTCCAGGACAGCCAGAGCTATACAGAGAAACCCTGTCTCAAAAAATCAAAAAAAAAAAAAAAGAGTAAAGTCTAGGGAAGTAATTTTAAGATGTCTAGTGATTATTCACTATCACCACCACCACCACCTCCACCACCACCACCATCAATACCATCACCACCATCAACAATGACATCATTATAGCCAAATCAAACCTGTATAATATTTTTATTACAAAAAACAGAGCTATTCTCTTGAGGTATATGATATTATTTGTAATCACTTATATGCTTGTTTTACTTTGCAAGAATGAAATGCAGTCATGACAAAATATGTTGTGTAATTAACATGCCTTAATTAACATGTTTACCATTCATTAATTTATACAGAGTTTTGGTTGAGGTAAAAGAGATTTCCATCTTTTTATTTTATACTTAGTGATTTAATCTTGAGGAAATAACCCGTTTCCTCCTGAGGGATGATATTTATACCTTCTCTGGTAGAGATCAGTAAAAACAATTGAAATGCTTTGTAATATCTATGTAACATTTATGACATAATCTTTGCTGCGTCATATAAAGTTTATTATGTTTTAAAATCTCTACTCTTTGTACGCTAGTGTTTTAGTACCTGATGAAATCTATAATTCTCTAATGTAATATTGTAACATACTCACATGCTTTTTGTGAAGTAGAGTTACTTTTATGATTAATGTGATATAATACTTGATATAAACAACTAAAGAAAAGAACTATTTATTTTTATTTTGTTGTTTCAGAAGTACCAGTCTGTCATGGTGGGGCAGGTAGAGCACAGCAGATATAGTCACATTGTAGTTACGAGGAAACATACAGAGAAACACAGCAAATGGCTAGGACAATGATTCGCTTCACTAGACCTATTTCCTCCGATCAGATAGGAAGTTCCAACATCTCCAAAAATTTTATTCAATTTTTTTCTATCAATGCATTCAATCCTTAATCAAGTTAGTCTTTCTATCCCAGCACAGCCCAGAAACAACTTCTAAGACACACCATGAAGAGTGCCTCATAATTTCTCTGGGAAGTTCATAGTCCACTCATGTTGATAGACAACATTAACCACACAACAGTTTACTGCTTTTGTTAAACTTTTCTTAACTGCAGGAAACAATTGCAGGTCCTTCCTTCCTTCCTTCCTTCCTTCCTTCCTTCCTTCCTTCCTTCCTTCCTTCCTTCCTTCCTTTCTTTCTTTCTTTCTTTCTTTCTTTCTTTCTTTCTTTCTTTCTTTCTTTCTTTCTTATTAGATATTTTCTTTATATACATTTCAGATGCTATCCCAAAATTTCCCTATACCCTCCCTCCGCCCTGCTTCCCTACCCACCCACTCCCACTTCTTGGCCCTGGCATTCCACTGTATTGAGGCATATAAAGTTTGCAATACCAAGGGGACTCTCTTCCCAGTGATGGCCAACTAGGCCATCTTCTGCTACTTATGCAGCTTGAGATACGAGCTCTGGGGAGTACTGGTAAGTTCGTATTGTTGTTCCACCTATAGGGTTGCAGACCCCTTCAGCTCCTTGGGTGCTTTCTCTAGCTTCTCCATTGGGGGCCCTGTGTTCCATCTTATAGATGACTGTGAGCATACACTTCGGTATTTGCCAGGCAGGTTATTTTAAATGAAACTGAATTTAACAAAATAACATCTGTGTTGGACTGGGCAGAGAAAGTGTAGGTGGTAAAGAGCAAGTGTTCTTCCTACGTTTGTCTCTGTGTGAAAGTCATGCTCAGTCCCTGTCTACTTGCCTCATTCAGTATTTCTGCTACTTCCACACTTTGGTTTGTAGTTACTCAGCTCCAATCTTGCTTTTATTTCCTCATAGCTGAGATTTGCAAATGGAATTTGATTTCCCATCAACCCCATCTTAACTTCTTACTATTACCACTGTATTATATTGAGGGAGTGTTCACACACAATATGGAACCTGTTTCAGGGAAGACCTAGAAGGCAAGTGTCCTGTAGACATGATGACATGATGCATGCAATGAGAAATGGCCAATGTTACCATAATCTGTGCCATCAATTTAAGTTCAGTTTTAAAAAGAGGAATGAGGAAGTAATATAGATGAATGTGACTAACCTTCACCTGATCATGCAATGATACAGACCCATGCTTTTTTGTTTGTTTGCTCTAACTCATAGTCTAGTATTGCATAAGCCAGAGAACAAAACCTGGGCAAAAGTAGAGGAGTACTGACAATACATAATAGTAAGTGAAGAATAGTGCAAATACATAAGTGAAGAGTAGAGTTAAACAAGCATTGTAACCTAAGGATTGACATAAGTGACAGGGTGGTCAGAAATACCAGGTACCAAAGTTAAATCAGGATCAGGTTAATGATCTAAACAGTCCTATATCCCCTAAAGAAATAGAAGCAGTCATTAATAGTCTCCCAACCGAAAAAAAAAAAAAAAAAAAAAAAGGCCAGGACCAGATGGATTTAGTGTAGAGTTCTATCAGACCTTTAAAGAAGATCTAATTCCAGTTCCTCACAAACTATTTCCATAAAATAGAAGCAGAAAGTACTCTACCCAATTCATTCTATGAAGCCACAATTACTCTGATACCTAAACCACAGAAAGACCCAACAAAGATAGAGAACTTCAGACCAATTTCCCTTATGAATATCGATGAAAAAATACTCAATAAAATTCTTGCTAACCGAATCCAAGAATACATCAAAACAATCCTCCATTCTGACCAAGTAGGTTTCATCCCAGGGATGCAGGGATGGATTAATATATGGAAATCCATCAAAGTAATCCACTATATAAACAAATTCAAAAACAAAAACCACATGATCATCTCATTAGATGCGGAGAAAGCATTTGACAAAATCCAACACCCATTCATGATAAAAGTTTTGGAAAGATCAGGAATTCAAGGCCTATCCCTAACCATGATAAAAGCAATCTACAGCAAACCAGTAGCCAATATCAAAGTAAATGGTGAGAAGCTGGAAGCAATCCCACAAAAATCAGGGACTAGAAAAGTCTGTCCACTCTCTCCCTACCTATTCAACATTGTACTTGAAGTCCTAGCCAGAGCAATTTGACAACAAAAGGAGATCAAGGGGATACAAAATTGAAAGGAAGCAGTCAAATAATCACTTTTTGCAGATGACATGATAGTATATATAAGTGACCCTAAAAATTCCACCATAGAACTCCTAAACCTGATAAACAGCTTCATTGAAGTAGTTACCTATTCTAAATCAGATAGGGGACTAATATCCAACATATATAAAGAACTCAAGAAGGTGGACTCCAGAAAATCAAATAACCCCATTAAAAATGGGGCTCAGAGCTGAACAAAGAATTCTCACCTGAGGAATACCAAATGGCAGAGAAGCACCTGGAAAAATGTTCAACATCCTTAATCATCAGGGAAATGCAAATCAAAACAACCTTGAGATTATACCTCACACCAGTCAGAGTGGCTAAGATCAAAAATTCAGGTGACAGCAGATGCTGGGGAGGATGTGGAGAAAGAGGAACACTCCTCTAATGTTGGTGGGATTGCAAGCTTGTACAACCACTCTGGAAATCAGTCTGGTGGTTCCTCAGAAAATTGGACATAGGATCCTCCAATACCTCTCCTGGGCATATATCCAGAAGATGTTCCAACCAGTAGGAAGGACACATGCTCCACTGTGTTCATAGCAGCCTTATTTATAATAGCCAGAAGCTGGAAAGAACCCAGATGCCCCTCAACAGAGGAATGGATACAGAAAATGTGGTACATTTACACAATGGAATACTACTCAGCTATTAAAAAGAATGAATTTATGAAATTCCTAGGCAAATGGATGGACCTGGAGGGCATCATCCTGAGTGAGGTGACCCAATCACAAAAGAACTCACACAATATGAACTCACTGATAAGTGGATATTAGCCCAGAAACTTAGGATACCCAAGATATAAGATACAATTTGCAAAACACATGAAACTCAAGAAGAACGAAGACTAAAGTGTGGACACTTTGCCCCTTCTTAGAATTGGGAACAAAACACCCATGGAAGGAGGTACAGAGACAAAGTTTGGAGCTGAGATGAAAGGACGGACCATCTAGAAACTGCCATATCCGGGGATCCATCCCATAATCAGCTTCCAAAGCTGACACCATTGCATACACTAGCAAGATTTTGCTGAAAGGACCCAGACATAGCTGTCTCTTGTGAGACTATGCTGGGGCCTAGCAAACACAGAAGTGGATGCTCACAGTCAGCTCTTGGATGGATCACAGGGCCCCCAGTGGAGGATCTAGAGAAAGTAACCAAGGAGCTAAAGGGATCTGCAACCCTATAGGTGGAACAACAATATGAACTAACCAGTACCCCCTGGAACTCGTGTCTCTAGGTGCATATATATCAGAAGATGGCCTAGTTGGCCATCAGTGGATAGAGAGGCCCATTGTTCATGCAAACTTTATATGCCTCAGTACAGGGGAACACCAGGGCCAAGAAGTGGGAGTGGGTGTGTAGGGGAGTGTGCAGGGAGGGTATGGGGGACTTTTGCTGTAGTACTGGAAATGTAAATGAAGAAAATACCTATTAAAATTTTTTTAAAAATAAAAAATAAAATAATATTTATATGAATATTATTTTCATAATTAATGAAAAGGTAAAAAATCCCACCAAATAGCAATCTATGAAGTACATTCAAAAGAATCTTAATACTACCATCACTAGTACCATGAGTCCATATTCAGTTCTCTAAACTTAGATTCCCTAGACTGTTCAGTTTCTTGAGACACCATAAGCACTGCTAGAAACCTGCTTCTTCAATATTATTGAAGACAGTATAGTTAATTTATTGATAGATTGAAGTTAAGTTTCATGTACATCTGCATCTCATTTGATCCATTCCATCTCCCTCAAGATATTTCAGTATGTTACTAAATAATGATTTATTTTTAATAATCTAGGAAGAATTTTAACAAAATGTATCTATTCCACCAACATTGAATTTTGAGCATTAAACATAGGAAGAATCTCTCTTAGTTTGTACCTTAAACCATTTATCTACAATAATACAAATAGCTTAATAGCTACAACAATCACTGAAAATTCATCTCCTAGCAGTAGGATTTTCAGAAGTTACCTTTCACTCTAATGAAGATCTTTCAAAAATTCACTTCAAGTAAACACAGAGGATAAAGGAAAGTCAATCCAAGGAACCAATAGTAAACACAAGGTGCAATCAGTAAAACTCGTGTCATGTTAATAAATCGAAAACATAACAATAAGAAAGAATCTATAATTTCAATTTTGGCTTGATGAAACTTAAGCTTGCAGAGGACAAGAACGCGGTCCGATGTGTATAAAGCATTGTGTACTGTTGGCACCTCGGTATTAAAATTCAATATTTACAAGTGGAACATACTATATGGAGCCATTCCAGTGCACAGGCAAATGGAATGTATTGAGCACCTTGGGATTGGTGGAACACACTTTGATTTTATGCAACATCTTGTTAACTTTATGTTTTTCAGAGCTCTTTTCCACTAGAGGGAAGGAAGGGGAAATTGGATTAAGGTCTTGTTTGTTAATTCTAGGCATTAACACTATGGAAAAAAAACCGAAGAGACATTAATAACCAAAATTCACTTAGTTTGTGTGTGTGTGTGTGTGTGTGTGTGTGTACACTCATGTGTAGGTCTAGTTTTATTTCTGTTGCTTTGATAATATACTCCAAATAAAGCAACATAAAAGAAAATGTTTGTAGTTGCATTTGAGCCATAGAGCATTATGGTGAGAAAGGCATACTGGAATGAGCAGGAGGCTGGCCCATGAGATTCCAGTTTAGCCCAGAAGCAGTGAGAGAAGAAATGATGCCAAATTATCCAACTGAGAAAGACTGCCCCCATTGATACCTTTCCTTCAGTCATGGTCCACCTCCTAAGTTCCCTAACAATGCCACCATCTGGGGACCAAGTGTTCAAGCATGTGAATCTATGAATATATCACAATTAGTAACATGATGTCAATAAATTGAGCCATGTCTAACTTACACTTAACACAGGCTAAGCTACTAGTGTTAGAACAAACCAAATAATTTATGTTGAGAGGAAACTTTCTATAACTAACAAGAACAAAATCCATCACTGGAAAGAGAGGCCCATTGGACTTGCAAACTTTATATGCCCCAGTACAGGAGAACGCCAGGGCCAAAAAGTGGGAGTGGGTGGGTAGGGGCGTGGGGGGGAGGGTATGGGGGACTTTTGGGATAGCATTGGAAATGTAAATGAGGAAAATACCTAATAAAAATATTTTAAAAAATTGTATCAACCATGCTAATATTGTAAAATCAAGTCTGCTTTCAATGATTAACATGTCTCTTTTCCTAAAATCAAAACAAGGGGAAGAACATTGAGCTTTTGTGTTAATCACTAGGTGGTTATGATACTTTTTACAAAAAATTATTAAGTAATATTCCATGCCTTGTTGACAATTTTCATTCATGTTTCATCTAGAGAATATAAAATCAAGATAAAATAAAATGGTGATGCAAACCCACAATGAGGAAGCAGAAATAGCTTTAGAAGATTGTAGTGGCTCATTAGCCAGGCAGCATAGTCTATTTGTGAATTTTGGCCTCTATATCCCCCCCCCACCATGCACACATGTGTATACACCAATACAACTTTGGTTTTGTTGGCTATATGAATGATGGAAATTGCATTATACAAATCTTTTTTATAGACTGCATCATGCAATCATGACTTGATTATGAAGATGGTGCATCCTGCCAATCTCCCAAAATCACAAGCACACACACACACACACACACATGCACACACACACACATAACTCATGAACAAACATACACACATGTGAATGCATAAACAGAAACAGAGTTGTCCAGTAAATGGTTATATTTAATAATGCTGTTTTTAATTGATATGGTTTTAATATCAATTTAATGTTTTTGTGTAAGGCTTTGAAAACCAAGACATCCTCTTCTTCCAACCCAACATTGAGCTAATTCAGGGAGACACAACGGAATTATCTTTTTCCATTTTCTGTTTTGTGTTTTCAAGTTTGTAAAGAAAATTTCCTTTCAGACCTCTCTTTTATTTTTTTTCTAGGCATTATATTTTTGTCTTAAACTCAGGAAACTTTGGCATAGAAGAGTCAGCATCACAATTGCCCAGAGGTGTCCTGGAGCCCGGGAAAGACAGGACTTGTCTTCAGACCTCAATTTCTCCAATGTACCCCTTCCATGGAGCTATGACCAGAACACAGAAATATCTTCTTCTTTGTTTATTATATTGTGATGAGCTCCTGGGTCAGTCTTAAAATACCTAGGTGGGTGATAACTGAGCCCCTTTAAAAGCACAGAAATGTAAACTTTGCTTATGTTATTAGGCACATGGAATCTCTATCTTACCATTAAATGAAGATAACCAGGGATGGATACCCATCTCCTTCCTGACATAGTCTTTCCTCCTGCTAAGGATCTTGACTTTATCTTTAAGTGATGAGCAGGCTCTATCTGATGAACAGGCTCTGCCCTTCCATAATGGTATCACATACAAAATTCAAATGACACCACTTCCTCAGTCCTTCCAAGAGATACAGTGACTTTACTTGTTAATTTAATTTGATTGTATTTTGTTCAATGCTGTATTTTTTAAATGGCGTAGTACAATTTCAAATCATTGCAGTTCCTAGACAAGAACCCTATTACTGAGCTACATAACCAGTACTACCATCTTTTCTTTGTTCTTTTTTCTTTCCTCTTTTCTTTTTACCTTCCTTCTCTTCTCTTCTCTTCTCTTCTCTTCTCTTCTCTTCTCTTCTCTTCTCTTCTCTTCTCTTCTCTTCTCTTCTCTTCTCTTCTCTCCTCTTCTTTTCTCTTCTTTTCTTTATTTCCTTCATAAATGTGAATTTCCATACCTCAAATATATACTTTTAAATGCCTTGGGAAAGTGACTATCCTGTCTAGAAATAATAACATACTGAATTTAACTTGACCTGAAAGTTTATTTCATATTTTTACATAAAAATGAGAACATGAAAATTTAAATGGAATTTCCTTACAAAAGGATGTTTTTGTGTGTTTAAAGGAACTGCAGTGCAAATAATGCACACAGAACAAACTAGAGGTGCACTCCCAATCATGATTTATGAACAAAAGCTTTAATAGAACAATATTTACTACTAGAAAACAACTAGTTTATTTTAAATTCATATAAATTAACTCTGTGTCTATTCATCTGTCTCTGTGTCTGTCTGTGTGTGTGTCTGTCTGTCTGTCTCTCTCTCACTCTGTGTGTGTGTTTGTGTGTGTGTGTATGTGTATATATTTGTGTGTGTGTGTGTGTGTATGGATGTTTGTATTTATGTGCGTGTGCATGTGTGTGTGTGTCTATGTGTGTGTGTGTGTGTGTGTGTGTGTGTGTGTGTATGTGAAATTTGCCAAGAGAGTCTTTATAGGTCACCAAAAAGTAAAGACATTTTTGGAGAAAACATTTTTTAAAAGACAGAAGTCTTTCATTCTGTGGTGGCCTGGTCTCGTGTGGTTGCCGAATTCACAGCTCTTATGTCTTTGCTATATCCATCGGATAAAAGGATGTCTTCCACATCTTATGAGACAGGATCCATTAAATGCTTACTGCCTCACACAGGGACCAATTGTACGAGGCAGGGTGGTAACATAATCTTTGGAAGATTGGCCCTTGTTATCTATTATACAAAGGCCTTTTTGAAAATTATTTTGGTCAATTCTTTGTCCTTATTAAGTCTCTGAGTGAAAGGATAAATTCCCCTGCTTTGCAAGCTTCTCTCTATGAGTGAAAGATTTACAGGGATAATTATTTTGTTGCTAGAATAGGTTATAGCATGTTCTAAGAACTGATGGATTGATTATTTTTCTAACTGGTTAAAAAGTAACTGTGCTAATTCTTTTTCTTTTTCTTTCCATTATATCTTCATATAAAAAGTAATGATAAGAAAAATAAAACTCTTCTTGTCACATCTTATCAGACAAATTTCTTCTGCTAAACACTTTAAAACAACAACAGGCCTCAGAAACATGTATAAGGGAAAAAGATGATTGAAAACACACAAAAATGTAAGTCAGTTGGAGGGATGCTTTTGAATCTATGAAAATATGAATTATGCAATATTATAAAAAATCATTAAAGCATTGAAATCTGTGGTGTGTTCATGGTAGCAAATAGATATCTGCATATGATTTTATGTGGGACATGAGGCATATCATATTTAGCAATAAATTACATCTATCCAGATTTCTGCATTGAGAGCTAGTATAAACCATATATACACATATATATATATGTATATGTCAAATTTTTATTCCTTAATTTTCTATTTCCAATCTCATATGCTATTGACGAGCACTATCAAAACTACGTGTTTAGGGAGAATTCATAATAAAAATATTAAAAGTTAGGACAGTATTTTTTCTGACAAACAGAAAAATAAGAAGCTTTTTTTTTGTTTTTTTTGAGACAGGGTTTCTCTGTGTAGATCTGGCTGTCCTGAAACTCACTCTGTAGACCAGGATGGCCTCGAACTCAAGAAATCTGCCTGCCTCTGCCTCCCAAGTGCTGGGATTAAAGGCATGCGCCACTACCGCCCAACAGGAAGCATTTTTAAAATTCTATATTTCCTGTAGTCACTTTGATTCAGTTATTAGGAAATTAATATCTCAAGGCAAACTTAAAACACTGACTATTATACTTAGTCACAAGTTTGTTGTACATTAGAAACATTTTGGTTCTTTATTTTTTTAGAAAGTTTAGATGAAGTCCCAAGAACTGTGTTAGTAACTCTTACTATTTTTCCTGAATTAACATTCTTCAGTTATAACAGGTTAGCAGTCTCTCAATTATGAGGCAACATGGACATTTGTGTCTTTCAATTAGATAAACTGAGACACCAAAGTAAACATGCTAGCTAAAGGCCATCCAGTCATCAAGGGATTGCAAAATATTTGAAGTGATTTTCAATTAAAAAAAAAGTGAGATGACATGTATCTGATGGGCTAAAGATAAATTAATGGAGCTTCTATGGGTCGAATTGCATTGTGTTTGCCAGGATCTGGCATAGCCTCACAAGAGACAGCTATATCAGGGTCATGTAGCAAAATCTTGCTGGCTTATGCAATAGTGTCTGTGTTTGGTGGTGGCTGATTATGATATGGATCCCTGGGTGGGGCAGTCTCTGGAGTGGATGCTCATAGTCCTCTATTGGATGGAACACAGGGACCCCAATGGAGGAGGTAGAGAAAGTACCCAAGGAGCTGAAGGGGACTGTAACCCTATAGGTGGATCAGCAATATGAGCTAACGAGTGCCCCCAGTACTCGTGTCTCTAGCGGTATATGTAGATGGACTAGCTTTCCATCACTGGGAGAAGAGGCCCTTAGTCTGGCAAAGATTATATGCCCCAGTACAGGGGAATGCCAGGGCCAGGAAGCAGGAGTGGGTGGGTTGGGGAGCAGGGACTGGGGTGGGTATAGGGGACTTTCGGGATAGCATTTGAAATGTAAATGAAGAAAATATCGAACAAAAAAATGTAAAAACAAGAAAAGAATTACATTGTTATCTTCACACTAAGCAAGTGAGAATTCCTAGAGTCCCAAATAGTTATTTAATTTGTTTCAGCTAAAAACTCTCCTCACAGTAGTCTACAAAACTCCCAGCGCCATGATGGCATTAGTGAAATGTCAGCTTCAAGACACAAAATTCTCACAGATAGTTTGTTTTTCTGTTTTAAATGAGTGATTCACCATATGGTCCTAGACTATTGGTATACTCTTAGTTTGGAACCATGAAAATGGCAACCTTGTGGATTTTAACTATGATCCTGCATTAGATATTTACTCTACAAAAGATTCTTTAAAAGGTGGGCAGACAGAGAAGCATCAAATACTGTATAAACTATTAGTCTCATAATTCGATTGCATGGAAACAGTTAAAAGCTTTCTTTATGGGCTAGTGACCCAGCTCAGTTAAGCTTCTGATTTACACACAGCTAAGATTAGTCACAAATGTCTGTAAGCATAGCTGAGCAGGGGCAAGAAAAAAAAAAAGGCTCTCTGGCCTTGCTGGCTAGGATGCCCACTGCACTGGGTTCCTTGACAAACCTTATTTCTTTTTATTTATTTATTTATTTATTTATTTATTTATTTATTTATTTATTTATATTACATATTTTCCTCAATTACATTTCCAATGCTATCCCCAAAGTCCCCCATACCCTCCCCCCAACTTCCCTACCCACTCATTCCCATTTTTTTTTTTTTTTGGCCCTGGCATTCCCCTGTACTGGGGCATATACAGTTTGCATGTCCAATGGGCCTCTCTTTCCAGTGATGGCCGACTAGGCCATCTTTTGATACATATGCAGCTAGAGTCAAGAGCTCCGGGGTACTGGTTAGTTTATAATGTTGTTCCACCTATAGCGTTGCAGATCCCTTTAGCTCCTTGGGTACTTTCTCTAGCTAAAGACAACACTTAATATCAACCTCTGGCATCCACACAAATACACTAATGTGCTAGCAAATTCATACACATGTACTACACACACACACACACACACACACACACACACATACACACACACCATTTCTGAACATAACTCCTTTAAACTCTTAATCACTGAGAAACAAATCATATGTGTTCATCCACTCATCTCCTTTTTTAACCTTTTTTTTCAGTGTTTTCTCTTCAGGAAGCGATATTTGTGGACCATCATCTCTCGTGTTAAACAGAAGGATGAGGAGTAGGAGAGTGAGAGATCTCTTTCAGTTACAGAGATAAGGAAACGACTTTCCAGACAGAGCTAATTTGAGTTATCCCTCACAGACAGATAGACAGGGATGCAATCAAGACAGAAGATAGGTGGAATTCTATTCGAAGGAGGTCAACAACTTGAAAAGAGAGATATGGCAAAACCTGTAAACACTTTACTTGCAGCTTGAATGACGTGTGGGGAATAATAAAGGGAAAGGCCATCACGCTACTTCATGAAAAAGCTTCTAGAATTCCTATATATCATTTTATACTTTAAGAATAAGAGAATGAGGATATAACCTACCCCTGCTCCACCCTTTTAAAGAAAGGGTCTTTTGTATGCCAGGCTGGTTTTGAACTTGCTATGTAGCTAGGGCTGATAATGAAATAATCCTTGTGC
Organism: Mus musculus; assembly: GCF_000001635.26. Classification (NCBI taxonomy): domain Eukaryota; kingdom Metazoa; phylum Chordata; class Mammalia; order Rodentia; family Muridae; genus Mus; species Mus musculus. Next base: position 138,545,556 of record NC_000072.6, read on the forward strand.
TTCTGCCTCTTTTTTGATGTCTCATTACTGGTATGTTCCACTGTGCCTGGCTAGGAACGATATTTCATTGAGACAGGATGAGTCTCACAATGAAGAAGCTTGTTTTTAATGTGTAAATAAATGCAACTTGGTGGTGTTTGTCTCAGTTAGGGTTTCCGTTTCTGTGCTTAAACACTGTGTCCATAGAAGTAACTGAGGAGGAAATAAATAGTTTATTTATGTTGCATTTCTACATCACAGTCTATTATCAAAAGACTCAAAGGAACTCAGGCCGGGATCTGAAGGGGGGATCCTGGAGGCAAGAAGAGGCCCTCCCACATCAACCATCAACAAGGAAAGGTACTACCAGCTTGCCCACGACCCAATTTTATGGGACAGTTTTTAACTGATGTTCCCCATCTAAAATGACGGTTACTTGTGTCAAGGTGACATAAAACTAGCCAGCATAATGTTAAAACCTAAACCTATGACTATTGACTAGGACAATACAGGACAACTGAAACTTCTTCTGGAGCCTGAAGCAATGTGTAATGTCCGGGTTTTAATGCAGCAATACTGAAATTTCAAGAAACATCAAGCCTTTATTTTTATTCCTTCTTATGAGTATATATGATATATATACATATATATATATAATCTTTAGATAGACTTCAGTTCAGCATAAAACCACAAATCTTTCACATGGTTTCTCCCCTACTCTTTCTATGTATGTTTGTATGTGAGCTCCCATCCCAACCCTCTCATTTACTCTGGCTGCTATACAGCTGAGTCTGGTCTGAAACATACTGTATAAACTAAGCTACTGTGAAACTCATGATCCTTCTCTCTGTGCCACCTGAGTGACAAGGTCTAAAAGTTATTATCTGAAAGAAAAATATGTAAAGTAGTAACAGTAATGTGAAAGGAACTCTTTATATATATATTTTATATGCTCTCTTTTTCTCAAATGGCAATAATTACAAATAAACAAAAATACAATATTCAAAACTAAGCCATGTAGAGATTTACAAAATGTAAGACAGTATATTATAGTGTGTTATAGATTAACCCCTCACTTGAACGTTGTGAATCGTTCCATTGCATCATTTGAAACAGTAGCTCAGGGAAAAGACATCATCCACAATTTCTCAAGATCAATACAAGCAGAATAATATTTAAAGAAGCCCAAGGTGGTCAGGCCAATCTTGGCATCTTCATTTTGTTATTAAAAGATACTCACAGCTGAAACATTTTTCACTTTATGGTTATGTTAACACAATCTTCTCAGCTAGGTTCTTTACTGTCCTCAAAGCTGATAAATACTTTTCTGCCTATTGACTAAACTTGAATGTCCCTTCCCTTATTTTGAACCAGAAATATCTATTCAACTTTTTTTGGAATGCATCTCAGCTCAGGAGTGCTTCTCTAGGAGGCACAGGCTCTGGGCCCCATTACTACCCTTACAATAAACCAAACCAAAAATCTAAAGTTTTCCCATTTAATGTATCTTACTCCAGTTTTATCCTTAATAGACCTCATTGTAATAATTATTGACTAAATTTCTTATGTTGATGCTTAATCATATCTAAAGTTAGATTACTGATTATCTGTTGCATGTCATTTTAGTTTTTCTTTCTAGAGAGAATACTTGGTCTCTGAAGACAAGCAGCACATAGGACATTGTTTTTCATTCTCTAGATTGTGAGTTGGCACCAGGAGTCAAATGAACATCTTAAATGCTTAAGACTGGTTCTTAAAATCTTAAGATTGGTTTAAGTTCAATTTAACAGGTTTTAATTGCCTTTGCTCAAAAAAATAAAAATAACATCAGATGATATTTCCAGATGACTCAAACTAAAACACCTGAAGAAATATATTTGGCACATATGTGTATCAAATTAATATGCATATATGTACATATATTATGTACTGCAAGCAATGCATTCCTTTACAATCATTTTATTTAATACGTATGGGTGTTTTGTCTACATGTATATTTCTGTGCCATTTGTGTGCCAAGAGCTTGAGGAGGTCAGTAGAAGGTGTTGCTTCCCATGGTACTGGACTTACAGATGCTGGAAACTGAACCCAGGTAGTCTTCCACAGTAGAATGATTTTTTTTAACCCTTTAGATTCCTTTCTGGTCCTACAGTTTTATTTCTATGATTAACATCCTTGTAGAAGATTAAGGGCATTGTCAGAAAGAAAATGAGATGGAATAGTAACTCCAGAAAGAATATGAAATTCAATAAGAAGTATGTGTGAATATTACAATCCTTGTGCATTTTTGTCTACAACTATAAAAATGATTAAAGTATTTTTGGTAGACTCCAGAACTGAAATATAACATTTGAAGTGCTTTGTGGAATAAATTTATTTGTTTTTTAGTGCTGGGGGTTGAACATATGAATGCACACAAGTTAGGCAAGCACCCTGTCACTGAGATAGTGCCCAGGTAGGAGAAAAAAATTAAGTCAGATGACACAAACCAATAATTCATCTCTGAATTCTGGAGGAAAGCTTCTGTAAAGTTCAACTTGCTGATCTGTTAACAAATTCGATGGCAACCTAGAGCTGTGGAAACCACAGCACTGAGAATGACACAGCAAAAAGGTACCAGAGGCTGATGGGATTCCTGGCATGCATGCATTTTGAGAGAGTAGTGGTTGTTAATGTCACCATTGTCCCATTTACTGATTTGCTTGTATGCATTCTGTCCTCTTTCTTTGGTTATTTGTCTTTCTATTAATGTCTTATCACTTTCTCAACCAAGAATTATAAAACCATCTTAGAACAAGGACTTCTGAACTGGACTAAGAATTCCTTGAAAACATGGATATATGTCTTATTTCTAGCTGCTGGTTGTACCTGATGGTTCCGATGGCATATCCTCATTTCCCCAACATTATACTGAGAATTAATAATGAACTCTATAGTTGTTTTATTAACAAATTGATATGATAGAATAATAATGAAAGAATAATGCAAAATATTATAAAATTTATGGGCAAGACTTTTGAGAAAAGATGTTTGCATTAAAATTCTGGCTCAGATACACTAGGTTGTCTAACTTCTTAATTTCTTCTAGTGTAAGGCAGGAGTAAGAGCACTTACTGTCCCTCATTGAATGCACAGTTAACGCTTCTCCAATGCCCTTCATTCCTTTCTGGCTTCATAGCTAATCAATATTGGGTTCAGTTTCCTATGAGTTTAAGGAAGTCCCAGCTGTCTGTGAGTAGAAAAGACCAGTTCAGCTCTGGATTATCTTAATTCTTCTAGATGTTTCTACTTTCTCGTCCTGCTGGGAAGCAGTGAAAACATTGTTTAGCTATCCAGGTGGATACTGGAAGTATATCTAGACCATCTTTTGCTTTCAGATTGTTAGGTAAAAGGGAAATGCCCTCCTTTCTCATTTAGAATGTTGTATTTTAATGTCCTATTTTTATAAAGAATAGTAGCTCAGAGAAGATCCTGAAATCTTCATAAATCTAACCCATGACAACCTCTCATGCTTTTGTATGAATATAGATTTGCTAAAATACAGATCTGCTGGGGCCAATTCACTGCTTACAATTTAGAAGTAGTATTACTTAGTTTGACTTCCAAATATTCAATATAAGGATGCACTGCATTTTTATAGTCATTAGGAAATACATTAAATTATCCATTAGAGGTTCCCTTATGTATTCAAATTAAAGTTCAGGCTAATTAATAGGGGACAATAACCCCCAATTTGCCATTTCCAAAAGATCAACTTTAGCCCCATCCTCACAGGCTTGTAGGCCTGTGGAATTTCCAGTCCCTAAATAGTGAGAGGCCTTCACATTTACATCTGTATCCATGCACATTGTTATGCTATCTCAGCTGTGTTAATGTGTTTTCTGTCCATGAGTGGCTGATTAATCATCTTATGAGAGTCGGGTCTAGATTCTAATCACGTAACAAAATGTCCGTAAAGCCTTTGCCACTTCTTCAGTATCCATCCAATGTCCTGATCCCTGTATTCCAGAATCCTGATGATATCTAAATGGGCATTTTATAATGTACTTTAATTTTTTAGACATATTTTTTGTTTTATTTGTTTATTCTTTGTTTATTCTTCTCTCATATATTAGAGTCTGACTGTAGTTACCCCTCCCCTGGCCAGCACCACCTTCTCCCTCACATTAACTCCTCTGATGCTTCTCTCCAGAAAAGAGCAGAGTTCCCAAGGATGTCAAACAAACAAGGCATAACATGTTACAATAAGACTAGGCAAATTGTCTCATAAAAGGCTGGACAAGGCAACCCAGCTGGAGGAAAGGGTCCCAACAGCAGGCAAAGGAGTCAGAGATGGTCCCCACCCCCATTGTTCAGAGTCTCATAAAAACACAATCTATATATTGCCATAACATACACACAGACGATCTAGGTCAGACCCATAAAGGATCCCTGATCATTGCTTCAGTCTCTGAGTGTGCCTATGAGCCCTGGTTAGTTGATTCTGTGGACCGTGTTCTTGTCATGTCTTTGACCCCTCTGGCTCCTACAAACTTTCCTTTTTCTCTTTCTTAGGATTCCTCAAGCTCTGCCTAATATTTGAATGTGGATCTGTGCATCTTATCCCATCAGCTGCTAGATTAAGCCTCTCTGAAAGGAGCCCATGACTGACAGTGCCTACAGGACCAGCAACAAGAGGCTGGGTAGCCCAGAGACCTAGCATAGAAGCAAAGATGACTGGGAGGAAAAGTCAAAGCAATGATTCCTAATGAATTTCTACTCTACTGCAAACTGAAGTCTAGCATAGTCAGCAGCAATTTAAAAACAGACAATGTGTGCTTCCTCACAGTGTGCTCTTAGGTTCTGTGACATAGGTATTTTTAAAGTTATTTAAATATGTAGGTGTAATAATGTGTTCATGTTCGTGTGTGTAGCTGAAGTACAGATATAATTTTACTGAACAAAGAGTACACACAATTCTTTCATAACACTGAAATGAACATCAGCAGGCATTGTAGACTTCACCAATGCAACAAATGTCTCAGCTTAAAAAAGACAGATTAGTAGGAATTTGCTACTCAAAATAGGGCTTACAATTAATATAATTAGAAAGAAATTAGGACAAGAGATAAATACTTGCTTCCAATGTTGCATTTCTCTTCTCAAACTTTAGTGTAGTATGAGAAGTTAAAAAGTCCTCAAGGGATATTGTATTTATTTATTCATAAAAATGAATAAATTATTATTTATTCATAAAAATTAAGTAGATTTTCTAGAGTTATTATTATATGTAATAATAAATATGTAATATATAAATACGTTCAACCTGGATAATTTGTAGTCTACAAAATATTGAAAGATTGTAAAGGGATGAAGATATATTCAAAATCATTATGTTTAGGTTCTTGGGTACAAATAAAACTTAAAATTTGTCTTTGTGTGGTGTGGGGCAGGTTCTCCCTGTGTTTGCCAGGCTGGCTTGAATTTTGTTATCTTCATGCCTCCCCTTCCACGGTGCCTGGTATCAGGGATGTATGACGTGTATGACTCTACGTCCAGGTACATAGACTTCTTTGTTGAGTTGGGGGAGGGTTCTTAAAAATACATCTAAGAATAACAAGGGATGACCTTTTCCAAAATAGGCATCTCAAAATTATACGAGATAGTTTTATTAGTCTATCTAAAAGTTTAGGACACATACTCTCCATGTGTTAACATTCCATTTTTCAAAACTTGAAAGATGATAATGATTGAATGACTAACATAATTTCAAAGTCATTCAAGCTGTCCCAGTTACAGCCTGATAGTTTAAAAAATATTAGATGCTCCTATATTCTAGGTCTTTGTTCTTGCCTTAAGTCTGATTTACATATGAAGACAATTCAGCAAGAACAAGTAGGCATCTCACACCTCAGTTAAGAGAATTAGTTAATGTAGTAACCCACACTGAGTTGTTTCCTGCCTCTGCAGTATTGGTGTATTTTTCTAGAAGAGTTGCTGCAAAAGTTGGAGTAGCTTCCTGGCTGCTCAGCCTGTTTGTCAGTAACAGAGGTGGGGTGCTGGTATTGAAAACTTCTTTCATGAGGTTACCTCATGTTAATCCAACTCTGACATTCTCAGTGTAGGCACAGGGCTCCAAACTCTCACTGTGTTCCTGAACCCTGTCCTACACAAACTTTAAGTAAGTCTTCTGATTTTGCACAATTTGTCCTGGAATGCATGACTAAAATTCCAAGTTTGAAACAGAGACCCTTAAACAACAAAACCAGGATCCTAGCAGTGTTCTGGGATCTACCTTTCCTGCTTAGCTGTCAGGAGCAGCCTGCAGGCTGAATGAGACTCTCTTCTAAGTGTCAGTTCCACTGCCCCCACCACCCCCAGCCTGAGAGAACAAAGCTGGCAGGCAATGTGCATCAGATATCTTACTGTGCACATCCAAGCTTCCAGACAAAGCCCATAGATCTAATTTCAGCTTTGCCAGCCTTCGTCCTGTCCCTTTAAGTTTACTAAGTCGGATATACCTGTAAGCAAGCAGTCTAATGTCTCTGCAATCTTGCTGCTGTGAAAGTATTTAATAATAAAGCCTCGGAAGTTGGGAGGTTAGATGGAAATCCATGGTATCTAATGCCAAGGTGGTGTTCTCTGCGTTGAACGTTGATTAAATTTTCTTTTAACATCTCTTGAAACTTACATTTAGCTACCGTTTAGACATTTTTCTCCTCCAAACTATTTTTTATATCCACGATTTAGAGTGATATGCAGTGAGGCAGCTGCTCTGAATTGGCTCAGAAATGATTCTGGGGGGTTGGGGGGTAATGATCAGGGATTGAAAACATCTGCTTCTGTCGCATTTAAGGAAAATAAAGCTAACTTTATCCTGGAGCTCCATGCTGAGCCGGGTCACAGATTGGAGACTGCTCAAATAGCACCATCCAAACTTTATCAGGTTGAAATGACAGCTATGTACCAGAATCCCACAGGTTGATAAAAGAAAAACATATCTGAGTGCGGTCTCAGAGATCAGATACAGGATTGCTAGCTGTAGGCACACACTTTTGAAAAATTAAGAAATTTCATTTGCCATCAGTGTCTGGGTTTTGAAAGACAATTGCTATTTCTGTGTGGAGACTGATGTGAAAAAAAATGGAGACTCTAAACCTGAAATCTTATGAAATGCAACTGATAGGGTCATACATTCAATTCAGGGCAACCCCCACCCCAGTGCCCAGTGGTCTCAAGACTTGATCCTTAACATAATGTTCAAAGGTGAGATTTTGGTTGTAAAAACAAGGTAACCAAAATGACTGTTGTAGGATTGTGTTTTCTATATGTGACAGAAAAGCTGAATCTATGAAATCTCAACAGCATGGCTGCCTAAAAGAGACTTGAACATTGAAATCCTCAGTTGACATGCCAACATGGATAGAAAAAAAAAAAAAAAACATCTCACAAGGTCTCACTTCAAGATGAAGAGCTACAAATGCTTAATGGCTGTCAAGAGAGGGAGAGTCAGTCTTTCCTAGAGATGAGCCCTCTACTTGGTTATCCAATATCAAGTGCTCAGCCCTAAAACCATATACATATCAATGATACTAAATAGACTCAGCAGATCATATTTACATATCTGTACAATGATATATAAGTATATATGCAAAATATATATAATTTATATTTATAGGTATCTTCCTTTCTTATCAAATATTGGACTCTTTTTTAAATAAATACTTATATTTACTGAATATATTACAAGCTAGATATGTAAATTATATGTATTTAAAGAAAAATAGTCCACAATTTGATAAGAAAGGGAGAGGTTACACACAAGAGACTAGAGGATGGAGAGATGACATATAGTATATACAATGGTGGATGACATAGATGAGTCTATACATATGACATTTAAAAATTGAAAGCAAACATTTGTGGAGTGATTAGAGCATGACGGTGCTGGCCTAAGCAGTGAATTATTTATTGATGAACCCATATTAGCTGAATTTTAAAATGATAGAGTATAAGAGGTAAGCTCTATCTTTGGGCTTAGACTTTAAAAGTATATCTTATTCCCAGACTCTCTCCCTCCATTCTGTTCGTTCTTCCATAAGCCGATGAACTTGGCTCTACCATGACCTTCTACAATGACGATCTGCCTCGCCACAGCCTAGCCACATGAGCACAAGGTGACCCTGGGTTGAACTACTCATGTAGTTAAACTAAATGCAATCTTCCCCCCTTAAGCTCTTTGCTTGAGTGTTTTGTCACAGCAATGGATTCAGACAGAACAGTTGTTGGCATTATTGTAATAACTTATAGTCATGACCTGAGTGCTTAAGTACACAGAGCAGCACACCCCACACATGAAGTGATATTCTGCCTTTTATGTAACCCAGGCTGGCCTTTGATTTTCACCAACCATGTGCATTTACTTCTTTGCATCAGCATCATTTTTTCAAAAACAACAGTTAAAACAAAGAAATCTGGGAAGACGTTCTTATAACAAGGACCTAAATTTTAATTATTTGCTTTTTTATTTGAGTCTAACTCCTTTATTCTAACATATTCATCCCAACATCTTTTCTAATTAAAAAATATTTCAGGTCCCATCCTCTAGCAGAAGGATAGCGAAATGAAAGAGCAGAAAATTGTATAATTATCATAATCCCAAATAAATTATGCTGAGTGCTGATTTATTTATATAAGTGAAAATAGGAAACTGCCCTGATTTATGCAAAGATACTCTTTTATCCAAACCAGAGAAGTACAGCATTCTTATCAACCTATGCTCTATATTAAGTTATTTGATAGAATAATGTCGCAGAATGGTGTGAAAGTCAATATACATTGACTCTACATCATGTGTCAAGGTACATGGTGAGACTCAAGTCTGACTTCAGAACTGAGTTCTCTAATCTTTGGCAGGTGATGAGGATGGAGGGTACTTGAAATAAAAGACAATAACCGTAAAGAACAGAGTTGAGCATTAGAACTCTCATGACAGTATGGACCCTCTGAAAATAAGAGAGTAAGTTACTACATCTAATACATAATCTTCATAATACATAACTGTTACTACACATAGACGAAGTAGATAGATCTAATCCACAATCTTCAGAATCCATAACTGTTAAAACACAGAACTTAAGTAAGAATATGAACCAAACCTACTTATGAGCCTTATGAATGCCATTGGATTTTATGTCCTGGTTGTTAAAGAATATTCTTTGTAATACTCTTTAAGGGAGACTCAAATGTCCTTGACTTCAAAACAGTTACAAAGAGTAATAATAATAATAATAATAATAAAGACTAGTGATTCAAATGTCACAACCAACATTGGTATAGGAGGCAAAATATCCCAAAGTTGTAAGTGACACCTGGTGAAATTTCTAGCTAAATAAAGTAAAGTCTGCTATAGCTTTTCACCATGATACATTTCTAGAAAACTCTGTTTAAGAACTGTGTGCATGTCAAGGAGAAATGCTTAATAAACTCTATGCTCAGATCAATACACTTACTGTCACTATATGGATTTCTTGGATCAACTCCAAACAAGTAGCATATGTAGAGGAATATATTGCACCATGTAGGATTATCCTGCTCATAACAGTACATCCAGGTAAGTCCCCTAGATGCCAACATGGCGCCTTTTTCTACCACTGGACTAAGGTGGGCCTTATAAATTTCCAAAATACTTTATACAGGGAACTACCATTTCCACCAGGATACTAGGATTATATGTCTTTCATAAGTTTTTTTTTTCTCTTTTGAATAATATATATTCCCTTAAGTTGAGTAAATTATATTTTCCTGTAAATTAATGGCATATTTGTTCATTTATGAAAATCTAATTTTACTACTATTGACCTAACACTTGCTAAGTTGATATTTCTAATTCGAATTTATGAAACCATTGGTTAAAACGTGCAGCTAAAGTTAGAGAGGATTGGTTCTGCCTTGCTTGCTTTATTTTCATTTGTTGAGGGATTATTGCAAAATAGAAGACCTTACTAACTAAGCTGTTCCCCCTTTAATGAGGAAATACAGAATATCTTACATCTCTCAGTTTTCAAACCAGTACCTCACCCAGCAACACTTGCAAGGAGCTGTGGCTAATGATGCTCTGATGAAAGCAGTTTGAGATTTGGACCAAGTGTTTCTTGACATCAGGATAATTTATAAAAAGCAAATGTCAAGGAACATTACCAGTATGTACAGCTATTGGCTTCTGATCAGCGTAAGAGATGCAAAACCCCACAGATGTAGACTTGAAAAGATGTGATTTGTAAGATATATGAGCTACGTTCTTAGTGCAAAATAATTCTCTAATTCTTACATCTTTCATATGGTAAATATTTTCGGGGAGGTGGCAATCTCAACTGAAGTAGAAGTGCCTTGGGATTTGATCTACTTTTTCATCAACATTTAATAGCCACCTTTTGTCACTGATCTCGTGAATCTCAAAACTAGGAAAGCTGTTTTAGCCTCACTACCACCATAAAGAGAAGTTCGCAGTTAGATTAAGCACACTTTCCATACTTTTTGTTTGTTTATTTGGGCGCCTGGCTGACTCATACGTTTTGGTTGTTTATTGAGACGGTTCTCATGCAGCCCAGGCTGCCCTCAAACACAAGAGCTGGGGATACCCTTCCTCTTTCTCATCCTTGAACCTTTGCATGCCAAGAGCTAGGGTTACATGTGACCACACATGGCTCTTTTCTCTCCTTTAAACATCCCAAGCTGTGAAACCACCATTGCATTATTTTGTAAATGTTGCCAATGTAAAGATGCAGCAAGGGTGAATCCAGACTTAGTCCCCCCTCTGTTTTTTGACTTTTTTTGGTTATTTATTTATTTACATTTCAAATGTTGTTCCCCTTCCCAGTTTCCCCTCTGTGAACCACCATCACCCCCACCTCCCCCTGCTTCTACAAGGGTGCTCACCATGCACATATCCAAGTACTCCGGCCTCACTGCCTTAAGCTGCTGCATCTAGCCTTCACAGGATCAAGGGCTTTCCCTCCCACTTATGCCAGATAAGGTAATTCTCTGCTACATATTCAGCTGGAGCCATGGGTCTCTCCATGTGTATTCTTTGGTTGATGGCACAGTCCCCAGTTGAGGGATGGGGTCACCCTCTCATCTCAAAAATTTAACAGAATTCCTCCTGTCTAAAGGAAATACAAAGACAAAGAGGAGGACAGAGACTGAAGGAAAGGCCATCCAGAGACAGCCCCAGCTGGGGATCCATCCCTTATGTGGCCATCAAACCTAGACACTATTGCTGATGCCAAGAAGTGCTTGGTGACAGGAGCCTAATATAGCTGTCTCCTGAGAGGCTCTGCCAGTCCCTGATCAATACAGAAGCAGATGTTTGCAGCCAACCATTGAACTAAGCATAGGGAACCAAAGAACGAGTTAGGGGAAGGACTGAAGGAGCTGAATGGGTTTGCAACCTCATAGGAAGAACAACAATATCAACCAAGAAGACTCTGCTCCTCGCACCCCCAAGCTTTCTAGGACTTAGGCCCTTTCATCACATAGCATTTGGAGACTCCTTTCCTAGTAGAGTAATTTGGGGGGTTGGAACAAGCACCCCTAAAGATGTCACTTAACCCTATAGGTAGAACAACATTATGAACTAACCAGTACCCCAGAGCTCTTGACTCTAGCTGCATATGTATCAAAAGATGGCCTAGTCGGCCATCACTGGAAAGAGAGGCCCATTGGACACGCAAACTTTATATGCCCCAGTACAGGGGAATGCCTGGGCCAAAAAAAATGGAAATGGGTGGGTAGGGAAGTGTGTGTGGGGGGGAGAGTATGGGGGACTTTGGGGATAGCATTGGAAATGTAATTGAGGAAAATACGTAATAAAAAAAAAAGATGTCACTTAAAGACATGCCATCTGCCTATTCCTGTATTGTCTCTTTGTCCTTGGTTCACTACAAGACAGTTGAACTTCAGGTTGCTCAATATTTAATCTCCTAAATTCATAACCTGGTAAGCAATATATTTTTTTAAACAAAATCTACTACAACAGAAGGCTGTGCCCATGTTGTTTTTTAAAATTATTTTTTATTAGGTATTTTCTTCATTTACATTTCCAATGCTATTCCAAAAGTCCCCCATACCCTCCCCCCTTCCCCTACTCACACACTCCCACTTCTTGGCCCTGGCATTCCCCTGTACTGAAGCATACAAAGTTTGCAAGACCAATGGGCCGACCATCTAGAGACTGCCATGTCATTTTTTTATACAAATTTAAAAACATGAAGAGATTGTCTTTGACATAGAAATACCTTTCATTACATCCTGAATTTGTGAGATTAGTGATCAGATTTAGAACACAAGTTAGCTGGATGGAATATGAAATTAACAAAGAGGTTTTTGCCTGAACAGTTTTCTTAGCAGGGATCACCTGAAAAATGGGTTTATTGAAACCATCCTGTGGATAGATTTCTTTTCAATGAATTTTTGACTAAAATACCCACTGTGTCAAATGGATGATAGTCCTATTAACAGTGCCTCAGATGAAAGGGGGCAATTCTCCCAGTGTTCTCTGGGCTGATTGCAGACTTGATCTTCTATCTGCTACCTTCAACCTACTTGGTATTTACTTTTCCTTCTTTCCCTCTCTTTTTTCTTTTCTTTTCTCTTCTTTTCTCTCATCTCCTCCCTTCTTTCCCCCTCTTTTCCTGTTAGCCCTTCCTTTCTCCCTCCCTTCCTCCCTGCCTCCCTCCCTTTCTTCCTTTTCCTTCCTGTTTCCTTTCATTTTATTTATTTATTTCATAGATCATTTGACCACTTGAGACAATGCATTAACTTATGTGTCTGGGTTGTTATCTGACTTTGATAGGAAAATTAAAGATCCTTTCAGCTAAGGGATTTTTTTTTGTTCTAATCAATGTCTGAGAAATAAAACACAATAAATACTCATTGAAGTAATAAATAAAGCAAAGGTTTTCTTGGATCAATTCTTTGATTGATTTGTAAGGCTCTCTGGTTGTTATTGCTTCAATTGGGTGAGTCTACGATTATATTCAAATATAAAGGATTGGATCAAGTTAGTGATTCACTTGGGTACAGAAGGATCATTGTTATTTTCTACAAACCCATTTGGAAATCTGGGAACTAAGAAATGTTAGCAGTCAAAATAAAGGTAATTCTTATGCGTTTTCAAATCTCTGCATCCCATATGACAAAACCCCAAAACTCTAAGAAATCAAAATATTTAGATTTGCATTTCACAAGTAACTTCCTTAAATAGCAGGGTCATCTCTGTTTGTCATCAATGATACCTTCCTTTTGCAAATTCATCCCTCATAATGAAGGACTTATGAAGCAGAATTGTTCTACCTGGCATCATCCAAACAAGCCACGAAATACATAGTTGTTCTCCTTATTTGACTATAACTATCTATACTAACTCTAACTATTTAACTCTAACTATATGTCTAACTATATTAAAATTGTCTATGGATAACTAAGTCATGAAGATTAGCTCCTTTCCATACATTTGAGAAGTGAATATTCAATGTACTCACTCCATCATGGCACACAATGTCACCACCAGTTGGTAGGTACACACCCTACAGCTTTCCCAAAGACTTGAGGATTCACTAACCACCAGCATCCATGGCTGCTTGCAAACATATGGGTGCTTACATACCATGCTTACAAATGTGCCATCATGTGCATAAGAACAAAACATCTTGTGAAATTTACAGTACTTGGAGTTAGAACAAAGGCTGAGAAGTTCCGGGGGCTGTTCAGGGGTGGATGGGAGTGAGGAAAAAGCTGACCTCCCGGATTTTGTTCCTCATATCACGGACAGTCCTGGAAGCCACACAAAGTTCATTACTAGGGGTGGGGGGAAAAGGTCAGGGTAAAGGCTACCCTTGAGAAGCCTTATGTCTGCTAATGCCAATATATTGAACACTTAATTAGTTTAAGGCATAACCCAACTCTCTCAGGAACACTTTTGAGATGCTAGATGACATTGAAATAGAACTCCATCTTCCCATGGTGC